>NC_057808.1:474055599-474056424 GCF_018294505.1 Triticum aestivum
GGACCCACCGGCTACATCTTCGCACGCAAGGAAGTGCGTCCAGGCAAAAAAACATGATTCGCCCCCCTGACTGCTGGGACCCACCAGCTACATCTTCGCACGCAAGGAAGTGCGTCCGGGCAAAAAAAATGATTCGCCCCCCTGAATGCTAGGACCCACCAGCTACATCTTCGCACGCAAGGAAGTGCCTGACAGTCGGGAGCCACCTGGTCGAAGCGTACATAGCCTTGTCATTCTGATGTGCACGTACATACTGGTCGTTGTAGAGGCGCACACGTGTCGTAGTAGAGGCGCGCACGTAGCATGTACACGTACGTACAGTGGCCAGGGTGCAAGAAAGAAAATACGGCCACGTATGTGTACATACGGGCGGGGTCTCGAACGCCTACTCGCGCATACGTACGGCTAGGGCTCGTGTACATGGCTGGGTCGGAACGGAGAAACATCGTCGTCATCGTGTTCATGGGGAGGCAACGGAGTGCGTCGTGTTCATGGGGAGGCAACGGAATGCGTCGTGTTCATGGGGAGGCAACGGAACGCGTGGGAGCCAACCGGCTGGGTCGGAACGGAATGCGTGGTCGTGTTCATCGGGAGGGCTTGGACGGAACAGGCGATGGAAACGAGGCCTGGCGTACCGCACAACGGAGGAAACGGACCTCCTACGTTCGGAACGGGGTCCTGTTGATCGGGAGGGGTGTGGCGTACCGCAAAATGGAGGAAACGGACCTCCTACGGTCGAAACGGGGGTCCTGTTGATTGGGAGGGGTGTGGCGTACCGCAAAACGAACGAAACGGATCTCCTACGGTCGAAACGGGGGTCCTGTT
>NC_057808.1:474057079-474070560 GCF_018294505.1 Triticum aestivum
AGCATCGATCGGCTTCAGTTAGCAGCAGTAGCGAAGGAATCGCTCGATCGGGTTCAGTTAACAGCCATCAATCGATCGCTCGGGTTCACTAACGCGTAGCCTGCAGTGCAATCTCTCGGGTTCAGTTAGAGCCCAACGCCTTGCTCGGGTTCAGTTAGAGCCAACGCCTCGCACACACGCGCGTACGTGTACGAGAGAAACGCGCATCGCTCGGCCCCCGACCTCCCACCGTAACCGGGAACTCCCCGAAATTTTCCTCCCCCTCGCTTCTACCACGGTTTTTTCCGTCATGGACGGCCCAAAGAATGTCATGCAGCTGCGTCTCCGGCCCGCCCAGGACGAAAAGCCCATTTTCTCTCATGATTTTTTGTCATAGAAGTAGGAGCCCACCACATCTATGATGATACCGGGTTTTGTCACAATTATCGTCATAGAAGTGTCATATGTATGACAGAAAAAAATTTCGTTCGGCCCAAAATGTCACGGATGTGTCTTTTTTTGTAGTGAATGTGTGTATCATGGAAGATATCGCCATCTCTTAGTTGTTATGTTGACAATGAAAGTATGCCGCTCAAAATATTATTTATCTCTATTTCAAAACCGAGCTCTGGCACCTCTACAAATCCCTGCTTCCCTCTGCGAAGGGCCTATCTATTTACTTTTATGTTGAGTCATCACCCTCTTATTAAAAAGCACTAGCTGGAGAGCACAGCTGTCATTTGCATTCATTACTGTTAATTTATATTCGGTATGACTGGATCTCTTTTACCATGAATTACAATGTCTAGTCAGTCCTTGATCTTTAAAGGTGCTCTGCATTTATGTTTTGTGGTCTCAGAAAGGGCTAGCGAGATACCATCTTGTCATATTATATCAAGATTGTTTTGAGAAAGTGTTGTCATCCGAGATTTATTATTATCGCTCGCTAGTTGATTATGCTATTGATATGAGTAATCATGAGACTTGAGAATTGTTGCAAATGTGGTTAGTTATAATCTTTGCTGAAAACTTGAATGCTGGCTTTACATATTTACAACAACAAGAGCAAATAGAGTTTGTAAAAGTTTTTCTTTATCACTTTCAGTTTGTCAACTGAATTGCTTGAGGACAAGCAAAGGTTTAAGCTTGGGGGAGTTGATACGTCTCCATCGTATCTACTTTTCCAAACACTTTTGCCCTTGTTTTGGACTCTAACTTGCATGATTTGAATGGAACTAACCCGGTCTGACGCTGTTTTCAGCAGAATTGCCATGATGTTGTTTTATGTGCAGAAAACAAAAGTTCTCGGAATGAACTGAAACTCCACGGAACATCTAGTGAAAAATAATAAAAAATCCTTGCCAAAGATGAAGACCAGGGGGCCCACACCCTGTCCACGGGGGTGGGGGCGCCCCCCTAGGGCGCGCCCCCTACCTCGTGGGCCCCCTGGAGCTCCTCCGACGCCAACTCCGACTCTATATATTTGCTTTCGGGGAGAAAAAAATCAAGGAGAAGAAATCATCGCGTTTTACGATACGGAGCTGCCGCAAAGCCCTAAAACCTCTCGGGAGGGCTGATCTAGAGTCCGTTTGGGGCTTCGGAGAGGGGGATTCATCGTCATCATCAACCATCCTCCATTACCAATTTCATGATGCTCACCGCCGTGCGTGAGTAATTCCATCGTAGGCTTGCTAGACGGTGATGGGTTGGATGAGATCTATCATGTAATCGAGTTAGTTTTGTTAGGGTTTGATCCCTAGTATCCACTATGTTCTGAGATTGATGTTGCTATGACTTTGCTATGCTTAATGCTTGTCACTAGGGCCCGAGTGCCATGATTTCAGATCTGAACCTATTATGTTTTCATGAATATATGTGAGTTCTTGATCCTATCTTGCAAGTCTATAGTCACCTAGTATGTGTTATGATCCGATAACCCCGAAGTGACAATAATTGGGATACTTCTCGGTGATGACCATAGTTTGAGGAGTTCATGTATTCACTATGTGCTAATGCTTTGTTCCGGTTCTCTATTAAAAGGAGGCCTTAATATCCCTTAGTTTCCATTAGGACCCCGCTGCCACGGGAGAGTAGGACAAAAGATGTCATGCAAGTTCTTTTCCATAAGCACGTATGACTATATTCGGAATACATGCCTACATTACATTGATGAATTGGAGCTAGTTCTGTGTCACCCTATGTTATGACTGTTACATGATGAACCGCATCTGGCATAATTTACCATCACCGATCCAATGCCTATGAGTTTTCCATCTACTGGTTTACGCTTATTTACTTTCCCATTGCTACTGTTACAATCACTACAGAATACTAAAAATATTACTTTTGCTTCCGTTACCTTGTATTACCGTTACCACTACTATCATATTACTTTGCTACTAAATACCTTGCTGCAGATATTAAGTTATCCAGGTGTGGCTGAATTGACAACTCAGTTGCTAATACTTGAGAATATTCTTTGGCTCCCCTTGTGTCGAATCAATAAATTTGGGTTGAATACTCTACCCTCGAAAGCTGTTGCGATCCCCTACACTTGTGGGTTATCAAGTGTACTCCACTAAACAGATATACTTTGAATCCATTGCAACGGGCCGACACATCTATATCTATACCCCCTATATAGTGTGTGAATAACTTTGAAAGTTGGTTGTTGGATGAAGCCAATCCGACGGTACAAAGATGGCAAATCCGAGCACTACTGGCCGTTGGATATCATCTACATTCCACCAGATTCTGCCACATGTAAAATCTAGAAGACTCCATGATTGAACTTCATTCATGACTAAATTTGCCACAACTAAGCTTAGGCAAAGTGTGTCTGCCACAAAAAATGTGGCTAAAAAAATGGCCACCACAAAGTGTGGCAAGATTTGGCAAGAAGTTGAGTCTATGACATGTGGACCATGTAGCTAGAAAAGTGTGGCAAGCCACAAGTATAGCAATGAACCAAACACATGCCTGGTGTGTTTGGTAGGGTGTTTGAAGGGTGCGTGATCCCAAGAGTTCCCTTCTCGACCCACTTTTGGGTGCTTGGTAGAGTGTATGGAGGGTGCATGAGTCCACACTAGATTAGCACAAATACACTAGAAGCATGCATGAAGAGAGCATACATGAAGAGGGGTGTTGAGTTGAGCATGCATGAAGAGGGAACAACTATGCTGAGACAAGAACGCAACCAAACACACTTGTGGCACGCCTAAGCTTAGGCGTGGCAACCTTAGGCTGCAAACCAAACATCTATACCCCTATATAGTGTGTGAACATAACTGGTCTGATGCCAATATTTGGCAAGCCAACATTTGGCAAAATCAAAATTTGCCAAATGTTGGCAACTTTTTGTGAGGTTGAGAAGAAAAGTTGGTAGCCAACCAATCACCAACTTTTGGCATCAAACCAATCATGCTCTAACTTTGAAAGTTGGTCGTTGGATGAAGCCAATCCGATGGTACAAAGATGGCAAATCCGAGCACTACTGGCCGTTGGATATCATCTACATTCCACCAGATTGTGCCACATGTAGAATCTAGAAGACTCCACATGTAGAAGCATAATGCACAAACCACCAGAATCTCATGCGTGCAATTTACGTGTACCTTACTAGTAGTTGGTAGTAGTAAGAAACAAATTCCGGGTTTGGCACGAGCTCGTACTGCAGGAGCACCACAAGGCCTACCGCAGGAGTTACATTTCCCTCTCGGGGCCCACGAGACCGAACTTCAGTGGCTTAGTGCCCGACCTATGAGTCAATGACATGCGGACCTTAAATGCGGCTGGCCCACATGTCATTCTCATGGTGGTGGTGTGGTTCGCGACTCACTCGTTCCAGATGAACCGGCTAGTGGTGGCGTGGCCATGGCGAGGGTGCCACATCTAGGCGTCGGGGCATTACGAGGCGTAGATGGCCACACCGGCGGGTACTACCTGTAGTACAGAAGTACTCCAGCTGAGGATTAATGCCCGGGACGAAATGTGTCACAGCCGCTGGATGAAAATTCGATGGTGCGGGAGTGCGGATCGGAGCACAGCAGCGGAGCAGGCAAACCGCGTACAATCGGGTGTGGCTGTGGTAGAAAGTTGATGGTCACCGCAGTTCAGCTGGCCTGCATGTCATGCACACAAAGACAGAGGAGCGGTGGGGCCGAGAGGGATGATGCGCACGTCGGGGGGATGAGGATCCCCTTACGTGAAACAATCCTACCATTCTATCACTTACATGTGGGACCCGCAAGTGTGGGTCCCACCAGTCAGCGAAGGAAAGGCAGGGTAAGGCAGTGATAGCCACGTCAGAGGATCCATGTCCACGTCGTGGGACGTCGTGCTTACAGGTAGGGTTGGAGCGGCGTCGTGGGAATCGCGTGTGGGTGTGGCAATGGTGGAAACAAGAAACGTGATGGTCGCCGTGGTTCAACTTCCATGGGCAAGCTGTCATGTCTGCTGACACATGTATATGAAAACTAGAGTGTTTATATTTCAAGCACGTGAACAAGTATTATTCTACTACTTTGGATCCATTGCAACGCACGGGCCAGCACATTGCTAGTAGTAGTGTCTATCTCTATCTCTAGAGGCCTTCCCTCGTTCATCCTTTCCTCTCACAAGATAAACTACTCATACAAATGCATCTTCGTGTTCCGTGGAACGCACGAGGATGTTTCGATGGGGTCTCTCCAGCGCGGCGTGGCCGTAGTTGCAAGTTGACGCCCCTTGAGATGCCAACGTTGAGGGGCACTCGGATTTCGTCCGATGAGCAGGTAAGATGAGTTTGATCACGTAGTAAATGCATTCTAAAGACTACTTCCGTGTCCATTTCCTAATTCTCCCCCTGCCCACTATTTAACAGGTTAGGCTCGGTGCGAGTGGAGATTGGCTTGCATATGTACGGGAGGGTACCAACCTCAATTTGCACAACATTTACAACGGTGACACCGTTCCCATAGAACCTTTGTCCAACATTGGGATCAGCCATGCAACGGGCCACCGCATGAATTGGTACGATAGAACCACGGTGAGATTGAATAAGATAGCATGAACCTTGCACATGGCGGTCAAAGTTGGACCATGCTGTCTGCGGCCGATTTTTTGCCATATGAGTACGAAGACGTTGTGCTCCTTTCTAACCGCATCTTCGCGGTGACAAACTAGGGGACTTGTTTTTTATGGGACACATCCTATGATATACTCCCTATCTCCCAGTTTATTTTGTTTGAATCTTTTCGTTTTATAAGTTTCAAATTCAAATTTAGAGGGGCAGTGGGGCCGAGAGGGGTGAGCCGCAGGTCGGGAGACGTGTGGCATCATGGGTTCGTGCGGCGTCGTGGGAATCTCGTGTGGCTGTGGTAGAGAATTGATGCTCGCCGCATTTAAGGTGGCCCACATGTCATGCACACAAAGGCAGAGGGGTGGTGCGGCCGAGAGGGGTGAGGCGCACGTCGGGGGACGTGGTGCCGTGGGTTGGAGCGGCGTCGTGGGAATCGCGAGTGGCAGTGGATGAAACGTGATGGTCGCCGTAGTTGAACTTCCATGGACAAGCTGTCATGTCTACGGACACATGCATTGCATACCGATCACTGGAAGGAGTAGTAGAGAAAGCTAGGCGGATAAATAGTTCCTTATAGTCAAGCGGACCCACGCTACTACTTGTTCCAAAGACATGCACACCATCGAAATAGTCCATCTATATCAATATACATATGGAGGGAATATTTTTTTACAAGAGAGGAAATAGTTCATCCATCCATAATGCCCTGCTCCTGGTGCAACATCTTCATCATCATCATCATCATCTTCTTCTTCTTCTCATTTTCTGTGGGAGACGGCTTCGCAACAAGCTCTTTGGACCTTGCAGCTATCTCGAAACTCACACGGGCATCGAGGGCAGCATATTTTATCCACTCATACGTCAAGGGATAATTCTCCCATCCAGACGACCTTAATGCCAGCGTCTCGTCACCCTTCTGAAGATTTGTTCCTAGCACTAAATTTCCTACGCCGAATAGGGATGGTGTCGGTTTATCACAATCTTCTACAGGAATTTTTATTTTCGTTTGTAGGTCAGCGATGCTTTTCAAATCAAGGTTGTACGGCTCCAACTTCTGTTTGTCCCCTGCTATGGCTGCCCCACAGAAGTATATGTCCTCCCGAGACAAGAAATCGTGAAGCTCACCTGGTATGGAGGGCGCATGTATGATGTAGTACACCAAAACATCATCTTCGACGCACAGCTCAAGGACAGCGGCGCGTTGGATCTTCCCAGTCGCACGCTCCGTGTACTCTGCGTCGAGACCGATGACATTCATCTCCACCTTTTGGAGGGAGTGGGATACATTGTTGATCCACTTCTGAACAACCCTTGGGTGGTCGATGAATGTGGCAACTATGCTCAACGATCCTTCGACGAGGACATGTTGGACGCTAAAAACCTGCATCTCGATCTCTTTCGCCATTTGGAACCGCTGGACCGGAGGGCTATCGTTTGGAGAATAAGAATTAGATGGCTAGTCTAACTGAAGAAGATGATTATTTATAGGGGCTTCGGAATTACTCTAGGAGGATGTGAAGAGGTTAAAACAATGTGAATGCAGTGTGGTTTGGATGCAAATGAAGATCAAGGAGTAGTGAAAAAGCCGAGGAAAATCGGTTCCCGATGGAGAAGTAAATGGGAGAAGTTATGCGCGTGCATGAGGAGAGCTGCGGTGGTTTGACTGCTGCATGCAATGGACTGTAGGGGCTCTTCGGTTGCCTTTTATCTCTCCCATGCGCGCAGAATGGCCCACTTGCATGCTGTAGTTTATTGGCTGGAATCTGGCTCCTGCTCATGCGTATGCTAATTAATGTTGTGAATGCGGGGCATGGAGGGAAATGGGCGCATGCAAAAGGGTATATACGCAGACTAATTAGAGAAATACTGAAAAAAGTTATGCGCAGACTTAAGAGGGCCGGAGGGAGTACTACTCATGTTCCTTCTATGGTTAAGGAATATGCGGTTATCCTCAAAAAATAAAAGTCCTTCTTCGTGCTTCCGCATGCACGAGAATTTGGTTCTGCTCGCAATATGGATGATAGCTGAAGGATGAAGTGAACCCAGAGGCATGCTAGCACGGGAGTACTACTCATGTTCCTACTACTCCTACTACTAGTAGTAGTACAACTGTGGTACACTTGATGGTAAAAATACTATTATTCATCCGATCCTCACAGTGAAGTGACAAGACCCTGCGCCCGAGGTGACACTAGTCCAGACGGCGTGTCAGGGTTACCAAAGTCAGCCTCACCTTGTGCACTGTGCAGTCACTGTCACCGTCGCTGTATAGCATGCCTCGCCTCGTATCCCTCTCCCCTAGCACCACTCCATCTCCATCTCCGTCTCGCTGGAGATCCTGAGGTCACTCTTCATCATCTCACTGTGCCCCCGTGTACCCTCGCATTGCTCGCCTACCCTACACTAAAAAAAATACACTTCCGTGATGATACGTGTTTGTCATGGTAGGTCGCGTTTTTTGTCATGCATGTACATCCATGACAAATTTATGACAGAATCAAGATAGTCATACCTGTGTTGTCGTAGAAGTGTTCGATGACATTACCAAATTATCATCACGGAAGTGTCCACTTCCATGACGATAAATCGCGCGTCACAGAACTGCTTTCGTCAAGGGTGACCGACACGTGGCATCCACCGTAACAGAACGCCGTTAAGCTATCGGGTCGGGTTTTGGATCCGATAACCCGTTAACAGCCCCGACCAATGGGGATTTTCCACGTGTAAAATCATCATTGGTTGGAGGAAACACGTGTCGGCTCATTGTTGGGACAGATGCCATCCACTCATTGGACAGAAGGCGCCTATGATACATCGACACGTGGCACGGCCCAACAGAGGCCCATTCCTGTGAAAAGGCCGGCCCGTTTGACTTGGTCAAAAGGTGACGGGCCGGTCCATGGAAAGCCTGTTAACGGCTTGTTCGCATATAGCCCATTTACAGCCCGCTAACCCAAGGCCCGTTACGCCCTATCCGAATTAGGCCCAGTAGCGTCATCTGGGCCATCCAATATGATTCCAGCCCGTTTTCACTTCTGGCCCATGTATGGCCCATGACGTCTTTCGGCCCATATGAGGCCCTATGTAACTCTTGGCCTATTAACGGCCCGTGGTGAAACTGGCCCGCGATGAACAGTGTACTACTTTAGACCCATTAACGGCCCGTGGTGAAATTGGCCCGTAATGAATAGTGTATCGCTTTATACCCATTAAGGGCCCGTTATTCAGTTGGGCCGTTTACAGCCCATGTTATCTTTCGGCTTTCTCAGAGCCCATTTATTCTTGGGCTTATTTGCAGCATTCGGTTACTTACGGCCCGTTACTGTCATTTTCTGATTGTGGGCCAAATTCAGCCCGTCGTTACAGTCGGCCCGTTTGTGGTCCGTTAGTCTGTTGGGCCATTTTCATAGCATCACCAAATACGGCCTATTAACGGCCCGTTATGGTCAGCCAATAAAACGTACGATTTCCATTATAGGCCCGTCTACGGCCCATTAAAGGCCAGTACAAGACCCATAAATGAGTCGGCGGCCATGGATCCTACGTGACGTAGAAGGCCCATGGATCCTGCGAGATGTAGAAGGCCCATGGACACTGCAAGACGTAGTAGGCCCATGGATCCTACGAGACGTAGAAGGCCCATGGATCCTACGAGACGTAGAAGGCCCATGGATCCTACGAGACGTAGAAGGCCCATGGTCGGGCGAGTTGGCCCCCGTTTGAACGATATAGCATATTCAAAGAATTATCCTACTCAATACTATCACCTCTAAAAAGCATACACTATACAACAAAGAGATCAAGGCATAGAAAGGTAGAATAATCCTACACTATACAATAAAGAAATTACAGCCGATTATACCCACTGGGCATTATGGTACGGCACAAGTGATAATAAAGCATACACAAACAGCAAATTACATACACTGGGCAAATACGGCTCATACATCATGGACGCGCATCAACTTAACTCCATTTGAACTATAATCTCTTCAGAAAATAGGATTGGCCGGATTCAGATAGCACAAATTTTAGTCTGCAAAATCTCCAATTCCTTCATGGTTACCTCGGTGTCTTGTTTCATTTTTTTGACTCCTGCATCTAATACCTGCATGTCCAGTCTCAACTTGTTGATTATACGTTGACAATCATGTACACGTTGCCTTGCCACCTCTAGTTGATGCTCGAGAACATCAGCACATTCCAATTCCAATCCATAATCATTCGGTAACGGCCATGCCGCAATGCTCGCAGATTTTTGTGTTGATGTCACTTCATCCTGAAATGTTTCTGTAAGTACACATGACTAGGGCAAAAATATAGTTACAACAGTGAAGCGAACAAGACACTATTTTGTACTACATGGCAAAACAGGACTAACAATAATGTTACACGTCACTTTCACAAAAAAAATGTTACACGTCATGAAGCATAAGCAGGTGATATTTTAAAAATTATAAAAAGATAGTTTGTGCAGCCTGCATACAGAAATCCCTCTTAGCTCACCAGAGGAGCATGATGTTGGGGCCCAATCGAAAACACAGACAAGTTACAAATTTAGACAACACGTTGCGTATAAGTAAGCAAGTAGTTGGCCATTCTGTACCTCAATTAAAGTCTTAGGGAGCATAATGAACAGCAGAGGGTTTCATACAAACATACTACAGCAGGCAAAACTATGCAATCATTAGCATAGTATAAACTAGATTGTGAGCCTCATGCAATAATAGTTGGTTAATAGACTTCAAAGCTTCAGGCACACTTCGGCAGAGTAATTAAATGGTAAGGCCTTTAATTATGTCAACTAATAGTGATACAAGTACCGAACATCAGGCATAATTATTTGGGCATCTCATTAAGTGAGGACAAATAAAGCAATTGAAAAGAGAAAATTAACTATGCCTGAAACAAACAAGGAATTGAACTATTGAGTTGCATACAGTGACTTACCTTAGCAGGTTGAAGAGGCTCAGCGTAGCTCCTACTTCTCTTCCAGGGCTCCTTCCTAACATCTTGTACTTGGAAATCCTCAATCTTATCTTCATTGCACCCCTTCTGCAAGGTGACACAAACTAGTTACTCGTCTCCTTGGAAGATAAATATGCATACTTTCCAGTCTGTGAACACAAAAGGATGAGATTATAACAAAACAACACCACATAATGTAACATGCCGCATCTCTTGCACTTGAACACAATGAAATGAGCATTTACTATGTCTGCACTATGTAAAAACTACGCATACCTTCGAACTGGATCTCCAGGCACTCTTGGAGAGCCTACTGTAGTGTACAGCCAAACCTTTATGTCACCTATGAGTTAGACAAGGCCCCACTACAGCAGCCCTTAGTGTTTAAATTGTTGACAAGCTCTGTTAGAGTGTTAGGTCAAGAACAGCAAGTAATCAAAGCAAACAGTCCTAGTATGGCTGGCTGATGCAAACAAGCAATTGAACAGATGTTTGAGCAAATCTTACATATCACGAAAAGAAGCAAAGAAGGAGGCTTAAAGACCATCACTTGACTGACCAGATTTAAGGGGCATTTAAACATCATGTGCAACGTATGAACTAACATAAACATTGCATATTCCAGATTCTACAATGGAAAGCACATGTATTAGGTTATGCCATGTATGATGATGCCTAAATGTACAGATTGCAGGCAGGAGTGATTCATCATTGCACGCACAATTGAATTGCAGGTTAAGGGCCAGTTCGATTCCGCCTTTTCAGGGCATATTCTCAAAATAAGCCATAAAATATGTAAAGAAGTCATTTTTGAGTTATGGGCTTGGGCTTAACTAATTTCGCTTTGGAGGGGGGTGTTTCTGGTAGAACCTCACTAAAAATTGAAGGGAAGGGGAATAGTGAAATGACTCTATTGTCTGCCTAAATTACACTCAAAATGCAACTGCTGACGCCCGTGTCACACCTGACCCTCAAGTAATAACAAACACGCAAGCATTCATTGCCCTGCCCGCTTGCATCTCCTCTCCCCTTTCCCTCTACCTCGATCCCCTGCTTGCAGCACTAGGGTTCCTCCAGCGAGCCGTCGCCACTGGTCCCATCTGGCCTGGTCCTCGACGATGCTATGTCCAGCTAGGCTACATGGCCGGCGGGTAGGGGCAAATCTCCCTGGCTGCTCCTCCCTCTGGCGCCGCCCCTCATTCTCATGGTCTCCAGCAGCGGCTCCACTATGGTTCGTCCAACGCACTACTCCGGCGGGCACTGCACAACTACGGCTGATGCCACACTGCGGCATAAGGCACCTTGTTCCCCTCCCCTCCTCCCAGGCCATGGCCTTGAGGTGCTGTTGAAGGATGAGCTCATCCAACAAGGTGAGGATCTCCTCTGATTTTTTGCCAAATTTTCATTCTGATCCACTATACGATGAATTGCTATGAGCTGCTTCTGCAGCTGCTATATGATGCATTGCTATGAGCTTCTCCTGCTGCTGCTATATGATGAATTGCTATGAGCTGCTGCTGCTGTATGATGAGTTGCTATGAGCTGCTGCTGCTATATGATGAATTGCTATGAGCTGCTGCTGCTATATGATGAGTTGCTACAAGCTGCTCCTGCTATTGTTATATGATGAATTACTATGACCTGCTCCTGCTGCTGCTATATGATGAATTGCTATGAGCTGCTCCTGCTGCTGCTATATGATGAATTGCTATGAGCTGCTGCTGGTATATGATGAATTGCTATGAGCTGCTCCTGCTGCTGCTGCTATATGATGAATTGCTATGAGCTGCTGCTGGTATATGATGAATTGCAGACTGCTGCTGCTGTATGATGAGTTGCTATGAGCTGCTGCTGCTGCTATATGATGCTTTCAGGTGCTACTGCTATATGATAATAACCAGCCAGTTGGACCATCGAATTTCAATAAATAATTGTTCTTCATTTAAATGTGGGTCATGCGTTCTTCGTTTAAATTAGGCAATGGGATCTCTATGGAAAACATTGACCAAAGTAGATTGTGCCAAGTAGATGGTATCTTTGTATTTGCATTTTGAGCAAATAGTGATGGTCTGTTTTCCTATCATATTAATTACTGCACTGGGTTCAATTTGTGATGTTTGCAAGTCAAATTAATTTCCATATGGGCAGCAAAATGAAAAATATATATAATGCGATCTAGACTTTCCACTGATCATACCAAAGATAAGCTGAAAACGCAATGAAAAGAACTGGTTGGCGTATTACATGGAGCTTATATTCACAGGTGCTTATTTTCTTAGGATAACTCGTAATAACTGTCCCTAAGAAACTTGGCTAATTAATAGAACTGGCATACAAATAACATGTCACGATGATTGCAATGGAGGAGTGACGTACCATAGCACACTGTATAGGCTCACTGCTGCCTCTCCTTTTTTTGCGATGTTCCATGAAATTGCCACATACATCTTGTACTTTTTCATTGTGTAACCCTATCTGCAAGATGACACGGCTAATTCCAGACATCTCTACATGATACTACATTGCATATCCCTTGCGCATATTTAAACCACCAATTAACGATTGTGTGCGTACCATAAACTAGCCATGACTCTGTATGCTGGACTGGCAGGCACTCTAAGGGAGCCTAATGTAGTGCACTAGAATTCCTACATGCCACCTATGATTTTGTGTAATGTACTGCCCCTGTTCCTAAATATATATCTTTGTAGAGAGTGCAGTATGGACCACATACAGATGTATATAGATGCATTTTAGAGTGTAGATTCACTCATTTTGCTCCGTATGTAGCCTATAGTGGAATCTCTAGAAAGACTTATATTTAGGAACGGAGGTACGAGGTAGTATCATGTATGACATCTACATATCTTATTTAGCAGCCAGTAGTAGAAATCATTGTCTGCACAAAGGGATTACTGGTCGAAAATCCTAGCAAAGCACGCTGGCAGGCACAGAACAATACAAGAGAGAGATACGCGCTTACAAGATCATAGCAATGCCTCAGTCCAGGATCTTGGTTGGCCAAGCTGTTAGATCCAGAAGAAACATCGTCCTTGTAGTCTTTGCCAGCTGCATAACAGGTAACAGCGACCGGTTAGTATATTTGAAGTACATCGGGCAGGTGATGCTGGACGTGTTTAAAGGTGACAAGTACCTAGGCCGTGGCGGGTGCTTGGCATCTCTCCAGACGGTGGGAATCAGGTTAGAAACGTCGAGGGTGATGACGTTGCGCTAGCTGTCGGGGTCCGGTAAGGAGATCTAGAACCATCGAGTAGGGTGTTTGTGGAGCGGCTCCGGTAGGGTGGACTACGGTGTGGGCGAAGCGGATCTGTGGCCGTGGATGAGGGCATAGGTGAAGCTGCTCCGGTGGTTGGGTTAAGGATGGTGTCGACGACGCGGATCTGCGGCTGTGGACGGGGCGTCAGAAGCTACTCCGGTGGTTGGGTTAAGGATGGTGTCGACGATGCGGATCTAT
>NC_057808.1:474070810-474089151 GCF_018294505.1 Triticum aestivum
ACGGGGCGTCAGAAGCTGCTCCGGTGGTTGGGTTAAGGGTGGTGTCGACGATGCGGATCTGCGGCCGTGGATGGGGCGTCAGAAGCTGCTCCGGTAGGTTGGATGAGGGTGCGAGGAAGCGGATCTGAGGCCGTGGACTTGTGAGTTCGCAAAGCGGCCCCGGTAGGGTTGAGAATGGTATAGGCGAAGCTACTCCGGTAGGGTTGACGCTGGTGTCGGCAAAGCGGCTCAGGTAGGGTTGAGGAAGGTGTCGGCGAAGCGCCTCCGGTAGGGTTGAGGAAGGTGTCGGCGAAGAGGATCAGAGGCCGTCGACTGGGGCATCGGTGGGGCAGCTCCGGGGGGTGTGGACGAAGCGTCTCCGGTGGGGAGTACGAATGAGCCGCTGCAGATGCGCGGCGGTTGACGAGAGTACCGACGAAGCAGATCCGGCGCCGTGGACAAGGCCGGCACTGAATGGGCTGTGGTACAGTGGTGGATGAGCAGTCTACTTGTTTCTAGGGGAGGTGGGAGGGGTAGATGCGGCCGCAGAAGCAGATCCGACGAGGTGGACGCCGCTGGCAGTGAATGGGCTATGGTACGCCGATGGATGAGCAGTCTAGGGTTTCGAGAGGGGAGGGGAGAAAGGGCGATGAAGTACGGACGGCGTGATGTAAGATGCGCTGGTGCTGTGGAGTTAGTCGTTTTTGCGGGAGGAGGGGAGAGGAAATGGGGGTGGCGTGTAGTGGGGGGAACCGAAAGTTACCAAAGCAGCCCCGACCTATCATGTAGATGAGGGCGGTATTGTAACTGTTGGTCTCCGTGCACCAAGGACAAAAGGGGGATTTCGCATGCTAAAGACTAAGGTGGCGGAAATTTTAGAAGGAGGCGGGAGATTTTGCCCCCCACGGGATCGTTCGTATCCAGTTTCAACTAATTTTGGACCGTGCTAGCGGGAAGGTCATGCTAGACTGTGTACACGGGGCACGCGTCAGCAGTTAATAACTGGTGTGAAGTCCACCCCAGAAAAAACACAATAACTCGGGATGATGCGCCGATAACTTGGACGTTCACACGGGCGCGGCCAATCGTACGGGTGTAGTGGCGCATTCACAAAAAAGGGGTCAAACGCTCAGCCTATGTATTTCTCGTGTAAATAGATAATTTAGTGCCATTGGTTATTTACTTTAAACATAATGCATTGACGTGTTAGTGTAGAGGTGCACAAAAAGAAATGGATATTGTACTTAGCTACTTAAAAGTGTTACCTCATATGATTACATAGCCTCCATTTCATTAATTGCGTAACTGTTGAATTCATATATGAATATTACATATATATTACTTCAAAATAGAAACTTAAATCATCCAAGACTAATGAATTTGAATGCAAGAGTAACAATGGTGCATGTGCATGATAGCTACATTGGTTGTTTGAAGAAACATCACTGTAACTTTGGCATGCACAACTAAAAAAGGTTTATTTAAATAGAAAAAAATGTGATATGTGAGTGTCCAATCTTTATAGCATTGAATCGATATTGTACCTTTGGCCACGATACGAAGTAGATATTGACTTATGTTCAAGCGATGCACGTCCACGGTCGCTAGATAGTGATACGTGAATGAATTGTGCAATCTCTCTCACACACATACATATCTCATTTCCCTGTGGGCATCGGAATCACACACGCGCACTTTGTGTATTTCTCTCCCTCCGTCAGGGTTAAATTCGTCTTTCTACCCCGTCCTACAAGTCTCTCACACAGAAACACACACGCTCTCCATGTCTAACACGCCCACCCCTTTAATTCCGCCCACCCACAGCCACTAATGTCTCAAAGTATAATAATGTCTCTCACACATATGCTATCTACCTATCCCTTAATATAGCTAGATATGTGTCACACAAACTCCTTATCCCTACTAGCAAGATGCCCATGTGCGTTGCACGAAACATCAAGATGCATTTGTATGAGAAGTTTATCTTGTGGGGGGAAAGGATGAACGAGGGAATGCCTTATTTGCAAATGCGGAGAGGGGTGTGGGTATCTTTTTGCAAAATTGCCATATTTTCCTTCATGTCCGTCGGATATAAATCGGATGGCCTATATTGTAGGATGGCAGGAACACCATCATCACCAAATCTGTTTTTTTATAAGAGTAGAGATATGTGAGTGTCACTGCTCCCCCCACACACTTCCCAACACCGAAGGAGTAGGGTGACACCTCGATCTTGATACTAATCTATCGACTGGCTTCTCTCTCAAACATACACACACACACACTACCCGGCACCGAAGGAGTAGGGTGACACCTCGATCTTGATACTAATCTATCGACTGGATTCTCTCTCAAACATACACACACACACACACTACCCGGCACTGAAGGAGTAGGGTGGCACATCGATCTTGATAATAATCTATCGACTCCTCTTTCAAACACACACACACACTCGCTAGTTGTGCCTCTGTGCCTACCGCGCACACTCTTGATACGTCTTTCTCTCCCTCCCCCCTCAACAATGACAGCAGAAGGGTGACAACTCGATCTGATCATAATCTGTCAATTGGTTTCTCTCTCAAACATTGTGTCTCGGTGCCTCGCTCGGTAGCCCCCTCGATATCTAGACTTCTCGCGCGCGCACAACTGTAGTGACGATCACGCTGAACCCAGTGTGCCTTGTTTTTACCGGCCTCATGTGATATTTTTCACCCTGTTTTCTGTTAATTAACAAGGCAAACTTTTCGTTGTTACTAATCCCTCCGTTCCAAAATAGATGACTCAACTTTGTACTAACTTTACTATAAAGTTGGGTCATCTATTTTGGAACGGAGGGAGTACTAGTGAATCTGAAATCATTCGGGGCAGACATAAAACATATCACTTCAACCCAATTATCGCAGCAACTACTTTAAAAGAAATTAGCTAGCTGCCCGTGCGTTGCACGGAACATCAAGATGCATTTGTATGAGTAGTTTATCTTGTGAGAGAAAAGGCTGAACGAGGGAAGGCCTTATTTGCGAACATGGAGAGACGTGTGGGTATATTTTTGCAAAATTGCCATAGTTTCTTTCCTATCCGTTAGATATAAATCCGACGGCCTATATTGCAGGATGGCACGCACACCATCATCACCAACTCTGTTTTCTACTCCTTCCGTCCGAAAATACTTGTCATCAAAATGGATAAAAATAGATGTATCTAAAACTAAAATACATCTAGATACATTTCCTTTTATCCATTTTGATGACAAGTATTTCCGGACGGAGGGAGTATTTATCTTTTTAGAGATTTCAACAAGTGACTATGACCGGACCTTACCAACATACTCAAAAAAGTAGTCCATAATTTTGATGTTACCCTCTTTTCTTGGCGGTGCAGTGCCATCTGGATACCTCATAAATAAATCAAGGACAAATCTGACCCCTTCCTGAAAAGACATACGTAGCAAAATGAGTGAATCTACACTCTAAAATATGTCTACATACACATCCGTATGTGGTAGTCCATTTCAAATCTGAAAAAGACAAATATTTAGGAACGAATGGAGTATATATAAGAGTAGACATGGAGATATATCTCCAGCATGGTCTACAACAAAAATGTGCTGGGCTGGTTAGCGCCGGATGCTCGCAACGCGATGACATGAGTTTGAATTCTGTCTTTTAACTTTAGATTTGTATATTATATATTACTATACATATTTAATATATACTTCTTTCGCTACTGTACTGACAGTGGAACCCACAGAGTACTTAGAATATTAAGGATGGACTTGTTTCTTTTTAACTTTCTGTACGAAGCTGTAGCCACCCTGCAAGTCACGTGTACACTGTACATGCAATTAACTTTTTACAGAGGGACAATCATACAGGCAATTAACTCAAATGGATTGGATGTCACTCTATTATTTCCAGCATAAAGAGCATCTCCAACGGCAGCTGGCAAATTTCCTCCCGCTTCCTTCCGCGGAGGACGACATCAAACGCCAGCGGCATACATTTTTACAACTCTAACCAACCAGATGAAATTCGTGCAAACACGGACTGATTTCATATAAGCATGAAGGATTTCGTATAAAAAAGCCGGATCTTCATATAAACATGATGGATTTCATTACATTTACATGAACTAAGAGGTGCCAATCCGGCTCTCTTGTATAATTAATACTCCCTCCGTCCGGAAATACTTATCCTAGAAATGGATATATCTAGACTTATTTTAGTTCTAAATGGCCGCCCGCGGATCCCTTTGTCTTCCTCTTGTCCGTCAGACACTTGCGGGGTCGACGAAGGTCCTCGGAAGAGACGAAGCAGCAAAGAAACCACCTGAATCCGCGGTCGTCGCCTCGGTGGTGGCCTTCATGGGTCCCAAGTGGCGGCGGCCTCCCGTGTTCTACTTCTCCTCAATGATGGCGGCGGACAGGGAGAAGCTGGCCACCGACTGGTCGCTCCCCACGCACCCGGCTTCTGTCTCTGCCTGCATGGCGCTGCCGCAGGCACGGGAGGCGCGCCCACAGACACGGGAGGCGCGGCCACCGCAGACACTGGTGGCGCGGTACGACACGGCAGCGACGGCGCTCGTACCGGCGTGCTCGCCCCGTGCCCGCGTGGAGCAACTCGCCACTCCTCATCGAGCTGAACTGGAGCGACGAGTTGCTGAACCACGCGCCTGCTTGGGGTGGCAACTGGCTCCGTCGGGCCAAGCGAGGTTGGTGAAGCACCGAGCGGCCTCGCCCGTATCCGGAGGGCTCGGCGGGCCACCCAGCCGGGTAATATGCCAGAGAACGGCTCATCGGAAGCCATCGGAAGGGTGGAGAAAATGGTGAAGGAGGAGATGGGGGAGCGGCGGAGAGGTGCGATTCTTGCCCGCTGTCTGTCTGGCCTCGTGTAAATAGAGGGCGAATGGTAGGAGCTTGGCTGGCGTCTGGCCTCGTTTAAACTGAGGGCGGACGGGAGGAGCTCGGCCGGTGTTGCGTTTAATTCCGGCCCGCTCATGAACGGGCGTGTGGCCGGAGTAGGATTCTCGGTTTGCATGCGGGTTTAACAGAGGGGTTTAATGGAGGCGCCGGGCGTGCAGCGGGCGATGCAGTACTATTCGATTTGACAGCATTAATGAGCCGTCAAATCACAAAGGCCCTCGCCTCTCGTGAAACCGACCGAGCTAGACTGCCCCGCCCTCTAGCCTTTTAAAAAATGAGCCGTTAAATCACAAAGGAAAAGGCCTGCCACGTTCGCGTCGCACCCCCACACGCCCGGTTATCGGGAGTACAACACGGCCCGTCCGGCACGACACATAGCTTAGGGAAGGCGTGTTGCCTACAGCCTAGCATTTTCACTTTCATGTGGGACCGCCCGTTGAGCAAACCGACACCCCGCCCGCTGCCGGGTTGGAAAACAGAAACAAGGGGAAAATCTAGCTGTAGCACGGAAGCCCAGAAATTTTGTGTCAGACGGGGCTCGTTGATATAGTAGGAGCATTCCGTATTAGTACCACTCCTACCAAGTTTGTACTCCTAATACTATTATATTACTAGTACTACCACTATACAACTAGTAGATACGTGCACGGCACAACATCGTAGGAACAAAAAAGGGAAGATCTTGTTTTGGGTGATTTATCTTTTTTTCAATCAACGTAGTATGAATAATATGATGTGGGGGGCACCCATGAAGCTTATGTGGCTTGGTTGCATGGCTACGGAAGGTTAGAGAAAAATAAATAGATAATGTGTTTAGAGTGCACTCCACTAAATAGATATACTTTGGATCCATTGCAACGGACCGGCACATCTATATCTATACCCCCTATATAGTGTGTGAAAAACTTTGAAAGTTGGTCGTTGGATGAAGCCAATCCGACGGTACAAAGATGGCAAATCCGAGCACTACTGGCCATTGGATATCATCCACCAGATTCTGCCAAATGTATAATCTAGAAGACTCCATGGTTGAACTTAATTCATGACTAACTTTGCCACAACTAAGCTCAGGCAAAGTTATTAATAAGTTCTTCAAAATGAGAGCCACAAGTTGGCAAGCCTAAGGGAATCTTGCCACATTTTTTGTGTGTATGTCATGTGGGGCCAGTGTGGCTTGCCTAAGGTGTGGCTTGAACCAAACACTCACCTAAGTTAATCAAACTTGCCTAACCTTACATTTCACCAAATTTTGCCACAAGTTGGCAAGCCTAAGGGAATCTTGCCACATTTTTTGTGTGTATGTCATGTGGGGCCAGTGTGGCTTGCCTAAGGTGTGGCTTGAACCAAACACTCACCTAAGTTAATCAAACTTGCCTAACCTTACATTCCACCAAATTTTGCCACATGTTAGAATCCAGAAAACTCCATATGTAGAAGCATAATGCACAAACCACCAGAATCTCATGCGTGCAATGCACGTGTACCTTCCTACTAGTACTAGTAGTAGTAAGAAACAAATTCCAGTTTTGGCACGAGCTCGTACTGCGGGAGCACTACAAGGCCTGCCGCAGGAGTTACATTTTCCTCTCGGGGCCCACGGGACCGAACTTCAGTGGCTTAGTGCCCGGCCTATGAGTCAATGACATGTGGGCCTTAAATGCGGCTGGCCCACATGTCATTCTCATGGTGGTGGCGTGGTTCGCGACTCACTCGTTCGAGATGAACCGGCCGGTGGTGGCGTGGCTGTGGCGAGGGTACCACAGCTAGGCGTCGGGGCGTTACGAGGCGTAGATGGCCACACCAGCGGGTACTACCTGTAGTACAGAAGTACTCCAGCTGAGGATTGATGCCCGGGACGAAATGTGTCACAGCCGCTGGATGAAAATTCGATGGTGCGGGAGTACAGATCGGAGCACAGAAGTGGAGCAGGCAAACCGCGTCCAATCGGGTGTGTCTAAGGTAGAAAGTTGATTGTTGCCGTAGTTCAGCTGGCCTGCATGTCATGCACACAAAGGCAGAGGAGCGGTGGGGCCGAGAGGGATAAGGGGCACGAACAATCCTACCATTCTGTCACTAACATGTGGGACCCATAAGCGTGGGTCCCACCTGTCAGCGAAGGAAAGGCAGGGCAAGGCAGTGATAGCCACGTAAGAGGATCCATGCCCACGTCGGGGGACGTCGTGCCGTGGGTTGGAGCGGCGTCGTGGGAATCGCGTGTGGGTGTGGCAGTGGTAGAAACAAGAAACGTGATGGTCGCCGTGGTTGAACTTCCATGGACAAGATGTCGTGTCTGCTGACACATGTATATCAAAAATAGAGTGTTTATATTTCAAGCACGTGAACAAGTATTATTCTAGTAGTTTGGATCCATTGCAACGCACGGGCCAGCACATTGGTAGTAGTAGTGTCCATCTCTATCTCTTGAGGCCTTCCCTCGTTCATCCTTTTCTCTCACAAGATAAACTACTCATACAAATGCATCTTGATGTTCCGTGGAACGCACGAGGATGTTTCCTTGGGGGTCTCTCCAGCGCGGCATGGCCGTAGTTGCAAGTTGACGTCCCTTGAGATGCCGACGCCGAGGGGCACTCGGATTTCCTCCGATGAGCAGGTAAGATGAGTTTGATCACATAGTAAATGCATTCTAAAGACTACTTCCGTGTCCATTTCCTAATTCTCCCCCTGCCCACTGTTTCACAGGCTAGGCTTGGTGCGAGTGGAGATTGGCTTGCATATGTACGGGAGGGTACCAACATCAATTTGCACAACATTTACAACGGTGACACCGTTCCCGTAGAACCTTTGTCCAACATTGGGATCAGCCATGCAACGGGCCACCGCATGAATTGGTACGATGGAACCACGGTGAGATTGAATAAAAGATAGCACGAACCTTGCACCTGGCAGTCAAAGGCGGACCATGCTGTCTGCGGCCGATTTGTTGCCGTACGAGTAGGAAGACGCTGTGCTCGTTTCTAACCGCATCTTCGCGGTGACAAACTAGGGGACTTATTTTGTATGGGACACATCCTACGATATACTCCCTCTCTCCCAGTTTATTTGTTTTGAATCTTTTCGTTTTATAAGTTTCAAATTCAAACTTAGAGCTCCCCATCACATGTTGAGATTACAATGTCCATTAAATCGTTGCGTGCATGTATAGTAAAGAAACAAATCTCGAGTTTGGCACGAGTTCGTGCTGCGGGAGCACCACAAGCCCTGGCGCATGAGTTACATTTCCCTCTCAGGGCCGTCGGGACTGAGCTTCAGCGCCTTACTACACCTACCTTTGAGTCAATAACATGTGGACCCGATAGGTGACTGGTCCACATCTAATGCTCCCGAAGGCAGAGGGGCAGTGGGGCCAAGAGGGGTGAGCCGCAGGTCGGGGGACGTGTGGTTTCATGGATTCGAGCGGCGTCGTGGGAATCGCGGGTGGCTGTGGTAGAAACTTGATGCTCGCCGCATTTTAGGTGGCCCACATGTCATGCACACAAAGGCAGAGGGGCGGTGCGGCCGAGAGGGGTGAGGCGCATGTCGGGGGGCGTGGTGCCGTGGGTTGGAGAGGCGTCATGGGAATCGCGAGATGAAACGTGATGGTCGCCGTAGTTGAACTTCCATGGACAAGCTGTCATGTCTACGGACACATGCACTGTATACCGATCACTGGAAGGAGTAGCAGAGAAAGCTATATATGTGGATAAATAGTTCCTTATAGTCAAGCGGACCCACGCTACTACTCTGTTCCAAAGACATGCACACCATCGAAATAGTCCATCTATATCAATATACACCGAGAGGGAATAATTTTTTTTACAACAGAGGAAATAGTTCATCCATCCATAATGCCCTCCTGCTGGTGCAGCGTTTTCTTCTTCTTCTTCTTCTTCTTCTTCTTGTTCTCATTCTCTGTGTGAGACAGCTTCGCAACAAGCTCTTTGGACCTTGCAGCTATCTCGAAACTCACACAGGCATCGAGGGCAGCATATTTTATCCGCTCGTACGTCAAGGGATAATTCTCCCATCCAGACGACCTTAATGCCACCGTCTCGTCACCCTTCTGAAGATTTGTACCGAGCACAAAATTTGCTACGTCGAATAGGGATGGTGTCTGTTTAGCACAATCTTCTACAGGAATTTTGATTCTGGTTTGTAGGTCAGAGATGCTTTTCAAATCAAGGTTGTACGGCTCCAGCTTCTGTTTGTCCCCTTCGATGGCTGCCCCACAGAAGTATACGTCCTCCCGAGAAAAGAAATCGTGAAGCTCACCTGGTATGGAGGGCGAGTGTATGATGTGGTACACCAAAACATCATCTTCGAGGCACAGCTGGAGGACGGCGGCGCACTGGATCTTCCCAGGGGCACGCTCCGTGTACTCTGCGTCGAGACCGATGACCCTCGTCTCTACCTTTCTGAGGGAGTTGGATACATTGTTGATCCACTGCCGAACAACCCTTGGGTGGACGGTGACGGTGGAAACTATGCACATCAAGCCTTCGACGAGGACATGTTGGATGCTAAAAACCTGCATCTCGATCTCTTTCACCATTTGGAACCGCTGGAACGGAGGGCTATGGTTTGGAGAATTAGGATTAGATGGCTAGTCTAACTGAAGTACTAGATGATTATTTAAAGAGGTTAAAATAATGTGAACGCAGTGGGGTTTGGATGCAAATGAAGACGAAGGGGAGGTGAAGAAGCCGAGGCGAATCGGTTCCCGATGGAGAAGTAAATGGGAGAAGTGGCGTGCAGGCAGTTGATTAGACGGCTAGGTAGACTAAACGAAAAGGCTATGCGGGTAGATTGAGGAGTCGTACCTGTTCATGTACGTGCCCATCCTTCCTGATAGGTGGGACCTATGCAAACAGATAAAAAATGTGTCGTAGCTTTTTTTTAGCCCATGAGTGGGAGACACAACATTCTCTGGTTAAGGAATACTCCCTCCGTTTAGGTGAGTATAAGTCACCTTATGAAAATCAGGTTTTCCCAAAACCTTTAGGCGTGGAGCATTAACTTCCCGCTCGATCCCCTCCCAGCCTCGTTAGTCAGCGTTCTCTTCCTCTGCTGCTGCGTTCTACCTTTCTATTTTTCCTCTTCTCAAGTGTGGAACGATCTGCATGCCGTCCTTGATGCACCAGAACGACCACTGCATGCATCACGGCAGGGCGTTGATTGGGCATGCACGAGAATTTGGTTCTGCTCGCAATATGGATGATACCTGAACGATGAAGTGAACAGGCATGCTAGCACGGGAGACCTATTTCCGCTATACAATACTGGAGTACTCATGTTCCTACTACTAGTAGTAGTAGTACAACTGTGGTACACTTGATGGTCAAAATACTATTCATCCGGTCCTCACAGTGAAGTGACAACACCCTGCGCCTGACACTAGTCCAGGCGAGGCGGCATGTTCGGGTTACCAAAGTCAGCCTCACCCTGTGCACAGTGTAGTCTGTCACCGCCGCTGGACAGCACATTGGCGCCTCGCCTCGTCTCCCTCTCCGCTCCCATAGCACCACTCCATCTCCATCTCCTTCTCCGTCTCCGTCTCCATCTCACTGTGCCCCCGTGGACCGTCGCCTCACCCGCCTCCCCCAGTACCACTATTCCCTCGCTAACCACTCCAGCATCGACATCCTTCTCCCCCGTAAATCAAGCCCCTTCCAAACTCCACCATGGCCGAACGCGAACCGCGTAGCATCCATATGAGCCGCGATTGGAGCAATCTCCCCAGTGACATCCTCGACCTCTGTTGTTCGTGTATGGATATGTTGACCGCCTTGCGGCTGGCTGCATGCTCGAGGGACATGCACACGGCCATCGTCGAAGCGAGGCCTAAGCTTTTCAAGACACCTTGCTTGCTGCTATCTTGTCTTGCGAGATTGGCTCACCATGATACGGAGGTGTGCATGATGCCCCTCGACTTCAATCCGATCTCCATTAGCTGAAACTTCTTTGCAGGTATGTAGTATGTCGCCGTACATCATTTCCCTCGACATCGATCCGATCACCATCGCCCGAAACTTCTTGGCGGGTATGTACTGGGTCGGCATGAACTCCCACTGGATGCCTGCCTTCAGAGAAGACGGTAAAAAGTTGGTGCTCGTGAACTTCCAGACCACCCATGAGATTATCCTTCCTCCGTTGGATTATATAGAGTTTTACCATCGCGGTCCTAGTCATCTAGATTACTACGTCAGTTGGACGGACCTTGTTTTGCAGAAGATTGTAATCTGCCAAGTACCCACACGACATGCGAATTACGCAGACTTCAAGCTAATTGCCTTGTTCGACCGTGGACTCGCCTATCTTTACGCCGGTACCTTTTTTAGCTGGAGACAACTCGGCTCGCAGTGGATCATCGTCAAAGCTGATACACACTTCTGTGATGCTATTGAACACAATGGCATCATCTACGCGATCGACAAAGCAGATGGCACCACGTATTGCTGGGACGGCGCGTGTAAGTTGTTTCCATCTAATGTTAATGATGACGCCATGACACTGTTTGAACTATTTTTGATGATTGGCATATCCCTGTTTGAGCAGAATTTGAGTAGAACTATGGCAATATATTAGAGACGCCGTAAATCAGCTATATTTGGAATGAGTTAATTCATGCGATTGTGACCATGTCATTACAGCCAATTCGTACCCTGAATAATCAAACGGTTAGGAATATATGGATATTATCCTTATTTTACAGTAATCTATATACTACTACTAAATATGAGTGTGTATCAATGGCCATGTTAGTTTCCTCATTTTCATGATGTAGAAACATGCACCACACTGTTGGTTTCATCTAACAATACATTAGGGAAGTAAATGTGCATATGGAGAACTCTATATTTGGAAGTAGTAAAATCCTGCAATGCTTACCATGTGTACATACCTATATTCGCCCTTCAGCAATCAATGACTAGAATAATATCCTCACAAAAATTTTGCCCACAGAACACGAGTATATAACAATGCATGGTCTGTTAGTTACCTTGAAGAATTTGTTTGTGAGGACAGAACATGATTACATAACATGCATGACATGGTAGTTTCCTGTGTAGAATCGATTGCGAGATAACATGAGTATAACCATGCATGGCACTTCTATATTTTCGAACCCAGTATACATTTCCCTGTATTTTCCTCCCAGTTCCAACAGGGACATATCAATGCTGTTTCTTGCATTATCCTACTCATACTCTGAACAATGCTGATCTTACATTAACAATGCCTGTCCTTTTTGATACGATGCAGTGTCCCTACAGTTACTGCCCTTTGTAATTACACCACCTTTGCCAACAACAGGGAAGCACAACTGGTTCCTCGCTTGATCAGACGACGGCAAAAGATTGATGATCATTCGGACACATGAGCCGCAGAAGTTATATTGCAAAAACCCCACTATATACAAGCACCGTGTAACACGTGAGTATCCGGACAGTGGCTGTTACGTCTATGAGCAGGATACCAGCTTGTTGGGGCCTTTAGGATTTTTTAGTTGGAGGCGGGTAAACAGCCCTGGTTCACACTCTTTGTTTCTCGGACTCAATTATCCGATTAACCAGGAGATCACCGTTGGCAAGGACCTTGATGGCAGAGATGCTCTGTTTGCTATGGAAAACCGTGTCTACACGGCGAGCCCTAGGAGTTCGGGAGCATACTCCCCTGATTATCAACTATACAGCCTGCAGCCAAAAGAAGGTGAGAATGACAAAGGCATCCGGATTAACTTTGATCCTTGGATGTCTCAATTACGACAGGCAGTGATGTGGTTCAAGCCATTAGGTTGATAGGTAATTGGGCTATTGCATCGAAAGGGTGGAGTACTGGTGTCTCCGAATCACTGGTCGCTGAAGCGGGGCTGCAAATTATGATGGTGTTGGATCATCTCTTCGAAGGACTTTGTTGTCTTTGCTGCTGGTTCTGGATGGGTAGTTCTTTCTTTTGTTATGCATATTCCTTGTCATTTGGTCATCCTCGTCTATGTCACTCTTTATATGTAATAGTTGCTTCTGTTTAGAATGTCATTCTCGTCTGGATCACGAGAGTCTGAGCGCTGCAGATGGGTACGTTCTGGTGGTGTAGCATGACCTCTTATGAACTATCATGTCTTGCTGTTTATGTCAGTAGTAGTCACTAGTCAGTGTTTGAATGTTGTATATATCGTTGTTTCGAACTGTTTATTGTCTCGAACTACTGGTGGGCTAAATGAGGGCATCACCATTCTCCAGTGTTCAGAGTATATCTCCTTTTTTCAAGTTATATAATTTGAGCTCACTGTCTTTTCGATGATGTACACTTGTTTCGGCCAGTGAGGTGTCGTTGAATATGGGCCGAGTAGTAACGCAATGCCAAACAGGTCAATTATGACTCTCGGGCCGGGCTCTCAAAAGATCCTGAAAAAAAAGGCCGGGCTCTCCAAAAAAGAAAGAATAAGGACTCTTAGGCCGACATGTGGGCACCACCGGTGTTTTCGTGTGCTTGCGCGCCAAGAGCATATTGGCGCGTGCTCGAAATTCATGCTACCTTTTCATCCCCAGTCTCCCGCCCCTCCCCCACCTCTAGAATCTCGATTCCTACTCCAGTTCCCCCAAATCCCCCTCCTGTACTCCCTGTACTGAAGCGCACTATCATGTCGCCGGTCAAAGCGGATCTCCGAGCCGGAGATCCTGAGGTCCGTCCTGCCTTCGGTCGCTACGTGCTGTCGCGCAACAGTGGCATGGCGGCGCTTGACGACCAGTTTGCCGGCAAAGTGCTGATGGTAACCATCAACGGCGACCGGCCTCCCGTCTCGCCGGAGGACCTTGTCAAAGCTCTTGGCATTGCGCACGGCATCCAAATAAGTGACTTGCTCGTCGAAGTCTGTCCACCACCGGCTGATTTCTTCGTCAGGTTCCGAACAACTTTCGATTGCAGTCGTGTGTTCGAATCTTCCCGGCGTTTGTTCTGCGATGGCGCACTGATGAGCTTTGATCGGTGGCACCCAGGATGGGGCTCGGTGCCCTCTGAACTTGAGTTTTTAACAAAGCTTACCTTCCACGGCATGCCTCGACGTGCTTGGAACAACGAGTCTTTGAACGAGCTTATCAACAACCTTGGAGGTGAGCTCGTAAGTATGTTTGTTCCTCTAGACAGCTGGGCTCTGACGGTTATGGCATGGATGAAGAAGCCGTCCACCATACCGAAGGTGATTAGTGTTGTGATACCGATGCAGGAACCGGGGTTGTACTATTCGTCACCACCAAGGCCGCCGCGGACCACGTTAGGGATGTACCTGTATCGAGTGTTCGTGCATGTCGAAGAAGTGGTCAATCCATCAATCGAAGTCCTGCCGCCCCTGCTGGTGCCAGGGTCCGTCGACGACGTCCATTACAGGAGTCAACGTCAGACTTTCCCCGTGTTGCTCGGAACGATGGATGGCACAGGGCCTACTCCATCGCGCGGCGGAGCCCACTGCTTCTTTCTGAGAAGAGGCAGGGCTGGCTGCCTGGATGTGCTCTAATTTGAGGTAACAACTGAATCTTGTTAGATAGTACTAGTTAAATCCGAGCTATGGGTCTGAAGCACTGATATGCCAGTACATTTGATTGTGACCTGTTCTAATTTTGTACCTGTACTTTTTTTAGAAAGGGTTGTACGTCAACTTAATGTGCTAGCAGAACTTATTGTGTTGTCTGTCTGTTTTCTTTGCACAACATTCAAGATATTTCCCCGTCATTTATAAAAACGATGAAACGTTATGTACGACTTCGTTGGTTTCAACATAGCCCTTCCCGTAGCGATCCACTGCTTCCATCCTGATTGTGCCGCCTGCGTGAAATTTTTACTGAGCATCAGCAATGCATAAGTTCAGTGTGCTATGATGTTCTATATGATTGTGTCAACTATATAAGTTTTTACTGAGCATCAGCAATGCATATGGCTGAAAGATGTATTTACGAGCATCGACCGATGGGTCTCTCTCTCTCTCTCACACACACACACACACGCGCGCGCACACACACGCGCACACGCACAAGTGGGACCCATAGAATTATTTATTTGCTCGTGACAGCTTTTAATTAGGTTCCACTATAATCTAACTTTTTTCTGAAGTTATTAATTGAGCTCAGTGACTTCAAAAAGTTGTACAGAAGCCTTGTTTGGGCCTTTCCGGCGTCCCTGAATGTGGGCTGAGTAACCATATTAGGTTGTACTGTACTACACATGCCTTTTTTTTCAACATCAGCAATGCAACTGGGCCAACAGTTGTACACAATATCCGGGTCAACTTGTTATCCGCCCCGCTGGGCTGCAAAGTTTCCTAGGAGGTATGCATTAGGCTTAACAAGAAAATGGACTTTAAGAAATAATAAATGGGATGTAATTATAATAACTAGGCAATTACTATGCACCAAACACGTATTAGTTTGAAAAATATATTATTTTTGGAATTTAGAAATTTTAATTTCATTACTTGTTGCGCGCGCAATATTTCGTTGGATTTTAGCGTGATACAACTTTATTTTGAAATTATATTTAACCTGACTAGAAATTTCGGATAAAAATATTTCGGATCCCATCAAAATGTGGGATTTTTTTTGAATTCTGTTTTGAGCGGTTGTTTGAAATTGTTAATCGTTGTCCTACCTAGAAGTTGGGCTGTACTTTTAACAAACCCGTAAATGGGCTATAGTAAATTCCATTAGAATTGAAAAATGGGCTGTACATTCTTACAAATCGCAAATCGGCTATATGTTCTCTGCCAAATCCGAGCTGTGGGCCTACTAAGTTGACGCGTACCAAGGGCTTTGTCAACTTAGTCAATATAAACGATTCTAGCTGCAGTGATCGTACGATGTCCATCGAACGGCCGCAGTGCTTCTTTAACCTCTGGTCTTCTTGCTCCAGCCGCCCAAAGCAGCGCCGGTCGTGTCGCGTGCTGCTGCCTCCCATCGCCGGCTATGATGCCGCGGAGGCCTCACCGGCCCGTACTACTCCCACCGCTGGCCAGGCCATCCCTCTACCTACCCACACCCCCTGTTATTCTGCGGCGACGGCAGCCGAACCAGTGAACCCTCGTACTGCTCTCCGCACGGGCTACCACTGCTGCGTCTTCCCCGGCTCCGCGTCGTCCCCTTCCTAGGCCTCGCCGTCGTCCAGACCACCGCCCTGGTGCTCTCGGCGCAGAGTGGTCAACGGCCGACTTCCATCGGAAGAGTACTGTACGTGGAGAGGCTGACAGCTGGGTCCAGGCGGCCGCAAGGAAGTGCCTCCTTATTACGCGCAAAATAATTATTCCAGCAGGGACCCACCGGACGGGCCACCTTATTTTGCGAAAAAACGTTTCCCCCCTGACTACTGGGACCCACCGGACGGGCCAGCGTATTTCGCGAAAAAACGTTCCCCGCGCTGTCAGCTCGGACCCACCGGAAGTGCCTCCTTATTATGCACAAAAAATGAATACTCCCCCTGCTAGCTGGGACCCACCATGGTGGGAGGCTGACTTGTGGGCCTACTAAGTTGACTGGGACGGGGGCCTTTGTCAACTTTAGTCAATATGAATGATTCTAGCTCCAGTGACCGTACGATGGCCATCCAATAGCCGTAGCGCCGGTCGTGCCGCATGCTCCTGCCTCCCGTGGCCGGCTGTGCTGCCGCGGAGGCCTCATCGCCCCCTACTATTCCCACCGTTGGCCAGGCCCTGCGGCGACGGTGGCCTCACACCACAGCCGAACCAGTGAACCCTCGTACTCCTCTCCGCGCGGGCTTCCACTGCCGCGTCTTCCCCGGCTCCCCGTCGTCCCCTTCCTTGGCCTCGCCGTTGTCCACCGCCGTGGTGCTCTCGGCGCGGCGTTGTCAATGTGGTCAACGACCGACTTCCATCGGAAGAGTACTGTACGTGGAGAGGCTGACAGCTGGGTCCACGGCAGCCGCAAGGAAGTACCTCCTTATCACGCGGAAAATAATTATTCCTCCACCTGACAGCAGGGACCCACCGGACGGGTCACCAGTATTTCGCGAAAAAAACATTTCCCCCTGACTGCTGGGACCCATAGGATGGGCCACCATATTTCGTGAAAAAACGTTCCCCCCCGCTATCAGCTCGGACCCACCGGAAGTGCCTCCTTATTACGCACAAAAAAATGAATACCCCCCTGCTAGCTGGGACCAACCTTGGTGGGAGGCTGACTTGTGGGCCTACTAAGTTGACTGGGACGGAGTCCTTTGTCAACTTTAGTCAATATATGAACGATTCTAGCTCCAGTGACCGTACGATGTCCATCCAACGGCCGTAGTGCTTCTTCAACCTCTGGTCTTCTTGCTCCAGCCGCCCAAAGCAGCGCCGGTCGTGCCGCCTGCTCCTGCCGCCCGTGGCCGGCTGTGATGCCGCGGAGGCCTCACCGCCCCCTACTACTCCCACCGCTGGCCAGGCCATCCCGCTACGCACCCACACCCCCTGTTATTCTGCGGCGACGGCAGCCTCACACCGCAGCCGAACGAGTGAACCCTCATACTCCTCTACGCGTGGGCATCCACTGTCGCGTCTTCCCCGGCTCCGCGTCGTCCCCTTCCTAGGCCTCGCCGTCGTCCACCGCCCTGGTGCTCTCGGCGCGGCGTGGTCAACGTGGTCAAGGAATGGCTTCCATCAGACGTGGACTGTATGTGGAGAGGCTGACAGCTGGGTCCACGACCGCAGCAAGGAAGTGCCTCCTTATTACGCGCAAAATCCACCTGACAGCGGGGACCCACCGGACGGGCCACCGTATTTAGTGAAAAAACGATTCGCCCCCCTGACATGCTGGGACCCACCAGCTACATCGTCGCACGCAAGGAAGTGCCTGACAGTCGGGACCCACCTGGTCGAAGCGTTCGTAGCGTTGTCATTCTGGTCGCGAACGTGTATGTACATATATACTGGTGGATGTTGAGGCGCGCACGTGTCGTAGTAGAGGCGCGCACGTAGCATGTAGACGTACGTACAGCGGCGAGGGTGCAAGAAAGAAAATACGACCACGTACGTACATATGGGCAGGGTCTCTAACGCCTATCGCGCATACGTTCATGGCTGGGTCGGAATGGATAAACAGCGTTGTCGCCGTGTTCATGGGGAGCCAACCGGCTGGGTCGGAACGGAATGCGTGGTCGTGTTCATCGGGAGGGCTTGGACGGAACAGGCGATGGAAACGAGGCCTGGCGTACCGCACAACGGAGGAAACGGCCTTGTGTTCGACCAGCCACGTTCGAAACGGGGTCCTGTTGATCGGGAGGGGCCTGGCATACCGCAAAACGGAGGAAACGGACCTCCTACGGTCGAAACGGGGGTCGTGTTGATCGGGAGGGGTGTGGCGTACCGCAAAACGGACCAAACGGACTTGTGTTGGAGCGCTACGGTCGAAACGGGGGTCCTGTTCATAGGGAGGGGTGTGGCGTACCGCAAAACGGACGAACC
>NC_057808.1:474725025-474733070 GCF_018294505.1 Triticum aestivum
GGCGGCGGCAAGTGCGGGCGGCGGCGGCGCTCGGCGATGAGGGCGGCGGCGGCGGTGAGAGGAAAGAGAGAGGGGGGCTATATATATAGAGGGGGGGCGTGAGGTGGCTTGGAGGAGGGGTCGGCCGGCGGGTGCCGTGCGGGTGCCGGACTCGGCCATGGCGGTGGCGGCGTCCCGTGCGCGGAGAGGAGAGGCGCGGGGTGGGCCGGCGCTCGGCTGGGCTTCGGCCCAGCGGGCGTCGCTCGGTTTTTTTTAAGTTCCACGGAAAATAATTCGTAGAAAAATAAATAAAATCAGAAAAATATGAAATAAATTTTCCCCGTCTAGTTAGAAAATCTAGAATAGGGTGAACATTTTTTAAATAAAAATAAATATTTTGAAAACATGTAATATTTTTAATGCAATAAAAATTGCAAATAAAATCCAAATAAATCCAATAAATGATTTTAACATTTTTCCTCCAGTATTTCAATTGTTTTGGAGAAGTCATATTTTCTCCTCTCGTTTATTTTGTTTAATGAAATATTTTTCCGGAGAGAAAATATTAAAACCAAAATCCTCGTCTTATTATTTGATGAAAATCAAATATGAAAATTCGAGAAAATCCCCAACTCTCTCCGAGGGTCCTTGAGTTGCTTAGGATTTATCGAGGATTTGTCAAAATGCAATAAAACATGATATGAAATGATGATCTATGTATAACATACCAAATTGAAAATTTGGGATGTTACCAACCTACCCCCCTTAGGATGAATCTCGCCCTCGAGATTCAGGTTGGCTAGAAAACAGGTGGGAGTGGTCTTTCCGTAGATCTTCCTCTCGCTCCCAGGTGGCTTCATCTTCTGTGTGGTGACTCCACTGAACTTTGCAAAACTTGATAACCTTGCTGCGGGTAACTCGGCTGGCATACTCGAGAATCTTAACTGGCTTCTCCTCATAAGTCAAATCACTTTCCAACTGTATCACTTCCAGTGGCACAGTATCTCTCAGCGGTATCTCAGCCATCTCTGCGTGGCACTTCTTCAACTGCGAAACGTGAAATACATCATGTACTCCAGACAATCCTTCGGGCAATTCCAGCTTGTAGGCAGCTTCTCCCATTCGTTCCAACACTCTGTATGGTCCGATAAAACGGGGCGCTAACTTTCCTTTAACTCCAAAGCGCTTTACTCCTCGAAGGGGTAATACTCGAAGATACACTCTGTCTCCGACTTCGTGAACGGTCTCCTTTCGTTTAGAATCAGCATAACTCTTCTGCCTGGACTGGGCTACCTTGAGCCTATCGCAAATCAACCTCACTTTCTGTTCAGACTCCTTAATCAAATCTGGTCCAAACAACTGACGGTCTCCGACTTCGTCCCATAACAACGGTGTTCTACACCTCCTTCCGTACAAGGCTTCGAAAGGGGCCATCTTCAAACTGGTTTGATAACTGTTGTTATACGAAAACTCAGCATATGGCAAATTGTCGTCCCAACTAGATCCATAATCTAGTGCACATGCTCTCAACATGTCCTCCAAAATCTGGTTGACTCTCTCGGTCTGTCCATCTGTCTGTGGGTGGAAAGCTGTGCTAAATTCCAGCCTGGTTCCCAATGTTTCATGTAACTGCTTCCAAAACTTCGAGGTAAATTGGGTTCCTCTGTCTGATACAATGGTCCTCGGAACTCCATGCAAACATACGATCCTGGTCATGTATATCTTTGCCAACTTAGCACTGGTGTAAGTGGTCTTCACTGGAATGAAATGAGCCACTTTCGTCAAACGGTCGACTACAACCCATATCGAGTCATAGCCTGAACGAGTCCTGGGTAATCCTGTGATAAAATCCATGCCTATTTTATCCCACTTCCATTCGGGTATCGGCAATGGTTGTAGCAATCCTGCTGGCTTCTGATGCTCTGCCTTCACTTTCTGACACACATCACAAACTGCTACATATTCTGCAATATCCTTCTTCATTCCGGTCCACCAGAAAGTATTCTTCAAATCCAAATACATCTTGGTATTCCCTGGGTGAATCGAGTACGGTGAATCATGGGCTTCTTGCAAAATCAACTTTCGGATCTCCGGATCATTTGGTACATATACGCGGTCCTCAAACCATAAGGTATCGTGCTCATCCTCACGAAATCCCTTGGCTTTTCCTTTGCTCATCTTCTCCTTTATCTCTTCAATCTCCTTGTCTGTCTTCTGAGCTTCTCTGATCCTTTCCATCAAGGTAGACTGAATCTCCAATGACGCTAAATAGCCTCTAGGGACTATCTCCAAACATAGCTCGCGAAGGTCCTCGGCTAACTCCTGAGGTAATTTTCCTGTCATGAGGGTGTTGACATGACTCTTGCGGCTCAACGTGTCTGCTACTACGTTAGCCTTTCCAGGGTGATAATGCAATCTCATATCATAATCTTTAATGAGCTCCAACCATCTCCTCTATCTGAGATTTAACTCCTTCTGCGTGAAAATATACTTCAAACTCTTGTGATCCGTGTGCACCTCACAATGGTTTCCGATGAGAAAATGTCTCCATGTTTTCAATGCATGCACCACGGCTGCTAACTCCAAATCATGCGTAGCATAATACTTCTCATGGGGTTTAAGTTGTCGTGAAGCATATGACACAACTCTTCCTTCCTGCATAAGCACTGCTCCAAGTCCTCGACGAGAAGCGTTGCAGTATACTTCATAGTCCTTGCGTTGATCGGGTAGAATCAACACTGGTGATGTAACCAATCGTTTCTTCAGCTCTTGGAAACTAGCTTCACATTCCTCAGTCCAATTGAATTTGGTGTCCTTCTTCAATAGCTCAGTCATGGGCTTAGCAATCCTTGAGAAATTCTCGATAAATCTCCGGTAGTATCCAGCAAGTCCAAGAAAACTCCGGATTTCTCCAACTGTCGTGGGTGATTCCCAACTTGTCACCGTGTCGACCTTGGCAGGGTCTACTGCTATTCCTTCTCCAGAAATAACATGTCCAAGGAATCCAACTTCCTTCAGCCAAAACTCACACTTGCTGAACTTGGCATATAATTGATGTTCTCTGAGCTTCTCAAGTACCAATCGTAAATGCTCCTCATGCTCTTCCTCGTTCTTGGAAAAGATTAAAATATCATCAATGAACACCACGACGAACTTATCCAAAAACTCCATAAACACTTTGTTCATCAGGTTCTTGAAATAGGCAGGTGCGTTAGTCAGACCAAATGACATAACGGTATACTCATACAATCCATATCTGGTGGTAAATGCCGTCTTGGGTATATCCTGTTCTCGAATCTTTAACTGATGGTATCCTGATCATAGATCGATCTTGGAAAATACTTTAGCTCCTTGTAAGCGGTCAAACAAATCATTGATCATCGGCAGTGGGTACTTGTTTTTGATGGTCACTTCATTCAATCCTCGGTAATCAACAACCATCCTTAGTGATCCATCTTTCTTCTCCACTAGAAGTACTGGGGATCCCCAAGGTGACAAACTTGGGCGAATATAGCCTTTATCCAGTATCTCCTTGATTTGCTTCTTAATTTCCTCCAAATCCTTTGCGGGCATCCTGTACGGTCTCTTAGATATTGGCCCTGTGCCTGGCAAAAGTTCAATCAAGAATTCAATGTCTCTATCTAGTGGCATGCCTGGCAACTCTTCTGGAAATACATACGGATAATCCTTCACCACTGGTACTTCCTCCTGTACAACTCCTGATAAGGAATTTACTTGAGTCCTCTTCGGCATATGCCGGGATACATACTTGATCCTTTTCCCTTCCGGGGTGGTAAGCAAAATCGTCTTGCTGGCACAATCGATGTTTCCTCCATACAACGATAGCCAATCCATTCCCAAAATCACATCCAAACCTTGCGATTCCAAAACAATGAAGTCTGAGGGGAAAACATGCCTACCAATGGCCAATGGTATCTGAAAACATCCTTGGGTGGCCATATACTCTGCTCCTGCGAGGTTACTAACATAGGGATTTTGAGAACTTGGGTGGACAACTTAAACTTATTCACGAATCCCCTTGATATGTATGAATGCGATGCACCAGTATCGAAAAGAATGGTTGCAGTAAATGACTTAACCAAAAACTTACCTATTACTGCATCAGGCTGAACTTCAACCTCCTCCACTCTCACGTGGTTCACATGTCCTTTGTTGAATGGGTTCGGCTTCTTCCCAGAGCTTCCATTGCCATTTCTATTTTGGGCTTCGGGACAATCAGTAGCATAATGTCCAGTCTTCTGGCACTTGAAGCAAGTAATGTGACTTAGATCCCTCTTGGTTGGGGTAGATGGGTTGGTGTAGTTCTGTCCGTTTCCTCCTCCATTCCCATTACCATTCTTGGAGCCATTGTGGTTGTGCGAACTACCTCCTCCATGGGTATGCTGAAACTGTCCTCCCGGATTCGGGGTAAATCGTGGCTTCTGCTGGGCTCTAGAATTGTACTTCCCTTGTCCATACTTCCTCTTGCAGTTTTCAATCTGCTGTTGCTTCCCTTCAATCATGAGAGCTCTATCTACCAGTTCCTGGTAGTTGTTGAAGGTTGCTACCATCAACTGCATACTCAGTTCATCATTCAGTCCTTTCAAAAATTTCTCCTGTTTGGCAGCATCTGTTGCAACGTCATCTGGTGCATAACGTGCTAACTTACTGAAATCCTCCACATACTGGCCTACGGTGCGTCCTCCTTGGCGTAGGTTACGAAACTCACGCTTCTTCATAGCCATAGCTCCTGCTGAAACATGAGCTGTACGGAAAGCTTGCTGAAACTGGTCCCATGTGACAGTGTCAATAGGGTGCGTGGCTGTATAATTCTCCCACCATGATGCTGCGGGTCCATCAAGCTGATATGCGGCAAAACGCACTCTTTCCGCATCTGTGCATCCTGCAGTGGTCAACTCCCTTCCAACCTTGCGGAGCCAATCATCTGCTACAATCGGCTCGGTGCTACTGGAAAACACCGGCGGGTTTAGCCTTAAGAAACGGGCTAAGTGATCAACAGGTGGTGGTGGCGGTGGGTTGTTGTTGTTGTTGTTGCCTTGGTTTTGCACTAACACTTGCATCAGGGCATTCTGTTGCTGAATCAACTGGGTGATCTCTGGCGGGAAAACAAATCCGGTGTCGCGTCTCGGAGGCATCTGATAGGTTTAGAAAAGATGAGAGTTAAGAATAGAATGAGGTCTAGAGAGAAAACACTACCCATATGCTCATGAGACAAATACAATCAATATCACTCAATCAATTCAAACAAGGCAAAACATCGATCTAACTAGCGTTACAAAGTGCTTGAACTATACTATTAAATGGGGGAAAACTACTACTGATATGGTGGTCTACTAGAAATTCTGATCCGTTGAAGACTCCATGATGTCTGCTCCAGCTTCATCAACCCAGTCGTCTTCACTTGGTTCTGAGTCGGTGTCATCGATGATGATGTAGTTATCCGGACAAGTGCATTCGTCAACTTCTGCTTTTGGCACTGGATTTCCCATGAATACTCCAATCTTCTTCTCCAGGTCGTCATTCTTCCCTACTAGTGCGTTGATCTCCTCCAAATAATCTTCGCGTGTAGCCTTGAGTTCTTCTTGGAGCTCCTTGATCTTCGTCAATGCCTTCTTCAGTTCTTCCTTGTCCGTGCACATCTGGTTCTCCTGGCGACGAATATGTTGGTTCTGCTCCTGGATGAAAGCTGCAATTGATCCATCCTTCTTGGTCTTGATCATCTCCCATTGCGCGTCTCGACGTCCACAAATTTGGTAAATTATATCCTTAAGCTTCTGGTGGTAGACTTCTCCAATGCGTCCCATGGCGATGTGTGCGGCCATGCTCTTCCCTAAACTCCAAGTTGGTGCTTCGAAAACCAATCTTATGGCACTAAACATCCTTCCTGGAATGATAACTTGAATCTTCCAGCTCTCCTCTTTGGGTAATGTGGCGTTGTAGGTTCCGGTGATGCTTGGTATTCCTATGTTCAAGTACTTGGTGACTTCCTTCAAGTGTCGACCAAGCGGCGTGTCTTCATCTGGTTGCATGAACTTGCTCTTTGCATTCGCCATTCCTAAAAGGAGTAGAAAGTGGAGAGGGGTCAGAAATGAGAAGAGAGAAGCTTCCTAGGGCTTAAGCTTAGTGGTCGTGTCCTACAGTCAGCGTGTGCTCTGATACCAACTTTGTAGCGACCAGACCTCAAATGGTCTGTGCTGCTGTGCACCAGTGTCATCCCTGGATCAGTAATGCTGACACGCACAGTACAAATGGAGGATTTATAACAGAGTAGCAATCACGAACTTATTACATCGAATATCTCCGAAGAGATTAAGTATGATAAACATGGCTTAAGGCCATCTAAAAACGATAACAGCGGAAGACTTGGAAGATAAATGAGTCCATCAACTCCAGCGGCATCACTGAGTATAAGACCACGACCTAAGGCACCTTACCCATCGTCTGAAAAGTCTGCAACATGAAACGTTGCAGCCCGAAAACGGGTCAGCACATAGAATATGCTGGCAAAATAGCACATAGAGAGTAATGAACAGTAGTGATACTATACTACATGCATATATGGCTGGTGGAAAGCTCTATGGTTACAGTTTTGCGAAAAGCCAATTTTATCCTACTGCAAAGGAATAAATTTTATTTAACTATCATGGTGGTTGAAACATTGAGAAGGTACCTCCAACTCAATCCCAATTAAGTGTCATCATTAACCCAACAAAATTAATTTAAAAGTAACATGGTGATGAGATTCAAATGATAATCCAGGTACTAGATACTCATGTTTTCCATAACCAGGGACACGGCTAACCATGATTAGTTTGTACACTTTGCAGAGGTTTGCGCACTTTTCCCACAAGACTCGATCGCCTCCGCTTGATTCTCGCACTGCATGGTGTTTGAGAAACGGATGACCGAGACACAGTCTTTCAGAAACAATCACTCTTTACTCTGGATGGACCGGTACACCTACTTTCCCCTACATCTGCTAGCCCACCTCTTCAAGAGATCCTGTAACCTACTCAACTATGCTAGAGCCCATAATAGCTTGTGGCTGCACACGGAAGTTTCTAGCATGAATAATCTTATGATCCCTTTGAGCCTGGGTGGCGGACCTTATAAAATCAGACAACACTGGGTTCTCCAGGTGCCTCAATCCACCCAGATGTGAGTTTTAGTTGCCACCTTAGGTTGAACCATTAATTAACATCTCACATCTGTCATGAATATCTCTCAAACCCAATCCACGTCTACTAGCATAGCATGGCATAATAAAAGCAACGTAGAAGTAACTCCCAAGGGTTTGATAAGAAAAACAGGTAATAGGTACTACCTCAACTACTTCCCAATACCCACAATTTAATTAGATCCTAATCATGCAATGTTTGAGGAATAGATCTAGTGCAATAAAAACTGGGTATGGAAGATATGATCAAAGTGTTACTTGCCTTGCTGATGATCCGCAAAACCTAACGAGTCGAAGTAACAAGCGGCACACTCCGGGTACTCTATCGCAAACAAACAATTATACAATCATTACTCATCTAATGCACAGGTAAAACTCGAATGAAAGATCCAACCAGAAAGTTCAACTTAAGAACTCTGGTTTGCAAAAAGAATCAACTCGAAAGAAGCAACGAAAGTCAAAGGGCGGAAGAAAGAAACTTCGTTTGCTAATCTGGATCTAGGTCAAATTTTACTGTAGCCAAAACTTATTTGAGTAGGTTAAACAGAAAGATAATTTCGAGACGAAACTCTAGGCGCTTGAATCGCCTGATTCCGATAAACGAGCGAGAAGTTAAACAGAAACGAAGATTCGATCAGAAATTGAATATGAGAAAATAACGGAAAAATCCGACGAAAAAGAAAAACGGACGAACGGTTAAAGAACGGACGTTCGTTAACAGAGAAAAACCGACGAACGCGTTCGATAAAACGAAAGGTTCGGTAAACGCTCGCAAAATAATAAAACCGAAAAGAAACCGATCTAGGTTTTTTTTTAAACGAAGGGTTTTTTTTAAACGAAAACCGGCAACGACGAAACGGGGCAGCGG
>NC_057808.1:474733384-474735760 GCF_018294505.1 Triticum aestivum
GGCGGCGGCGGCAAGTGCGGGCGGCGGCGGCGCTCGGCGATGAGGGCGGCGGCGGCGGCGGTGAGAGGAAAGAGAGAGGGGGGTATATATATAGGGGGGCGCGAGGTGGCTTGGGGGAGGGGTCGGCCGGCGGGTGCCGTGTGGGTGCCGGACGAGGCCATGGCGGCAGCGGCGTCCCGTGCGCGGAGAGGAGAGGCGCGGGGTGGGCCGGCGCTCGGCTGGGCTTCGGCCCAGCGGGCGTCGCTCGTTTTTTTTTAAGTTCCGCGGAAAATAATTCGTAGAAAAATAAATAAAAATCAGAAAAATATGAAATAAATTTTTCCCGGCTAGTTAGAAAATCTAGAATAGGGTGAACATTTTTTTAAATAAAAATAAATATTTTGAAAACATGTAATATTTTTAATGCAATAAAAATATCAAATAAAATCCAAATAAATCCAATAAATGATTTTAACATTTTTCCTCCAGTATTTCAATTGTTTTGGAGAAGTCATATTTTCTCCTCTCGTTTATTTTGTTTAATGAAATATTTTTCCGGAGAGAAAATATTAAAACCAAAATCCTCGTCTTATTATTTGATGAAAATCAAATATGAAAATTCGAGAAAATCCCCAACTCTCTCCGAGGGTCCTTGAGTTGCTTAGGATTTATCGAGGATTTGTCAAAATGCAATAAAACATGATATGAAATGATGATCTATGTATAACATACCAAATTGAAAATTTGTGATGTTACAACCGGAGATCTCCACCATCTCCCGAACCGCCGTCCGCTGGAGAAAGTGTCGCCATCGACGTGGTGCTTCCCGACGACCAAGTCCACCACCCACCGATGCGGAAGGACATGCTGAACCTCTTGGTACACTCCGATCTCCCTGACTCGCCGTGGTTCGACGCCGGCGACCACCGCAGCCTTCGGGCGCCGGCGAGTATTTGAACCTGACATGTGGGACCCCCACGTCAGCCTCTCCTCTTTCTCTCCCCCGAAGCGTTTTCATTTGGCGCCTTCGGGCAAGTACGTTTTCTCTTTTGGCTGACGTCTTTTACTCCGAACCGTTTTCTGCTTTCTTAGTTGAGTCCCTGGATATTTTCTGTTTCATCACTGATTAGTCCCTGGACTAAAACCCTTATAATTTTTTAATAAAAAGTGATTTTTGAGTGATTCTTTTCCTGATAGTCTTATATTTTTGTCTAGTTTTTTATAGGATTGATTTGGAAAATTTTTGAGACAACTTTTATGCACGCGTTGGTTTTCACGTTAGTATACGTTTTCGCTACCGTAGGTTCCGGAAGAGGTGACGGAGCCGCGAACTTCGCCGAGCTAGACTCCGACTTCTCCGAACCAGGCAAGCATGTTTGAACTTTTGATATGATAAGTGTTTAGCATGTTTGCTTGAATGGTTGTGCATGGCATATGAGCATCGGTGAGTATCTCGTTGCATGTAAGGCAACTACCCGTGTGTTCCGAAGTTACTTTGATCTCCGATGAGAGATGGCCTAGTCATGTGGTGACATGAAGGGAAGCAAGGTGGTACTGTTGTAGCATGCCAGCCTTTCGTCATCCGATAAATTCCGACGTTAACGTGGACGGAGTCACGTTATCGTTCTTTCCCCTTCCGTGCTACCACATGTTTTCTGCCAGAATGTGGTTTAGTAAGTTGGTAACCTCTTTCCGTGTACACACCAAATAGAGGGGCCGGGATGAGGGTTCCATGGCCCTGGATTAAAGCCAGTCATCCGGTCAGGGCGCATGGGTGTTTCCGGTTGGGACCGAGATGGGGCACCCCTTAGAGCGCGCGTATATAAATTTGATCCCATGCTACGCGAGGTTGTAGCCTCCCCGTCTCAAGGTTTTTCTTGAACGTTGCCGAGGGTGATTCCTGGCTTCGGAATGTTGAATGGGTGTGTACTGGTTAGATGTGTTTCTTCCAAAACACCGTAAACGGAACTAGTCCCCGTGACTACTGAAATCCGTTGGCTGTGGTTAAAGTACAAACTCTGCAGAGTCAAATCCTTCCGAGTCATCGTATCCATGGTCAAGGACCATGATCAGTGAACCCATATCTATGTCAAGTCCTCGTGGTATTATCCCCGGTAAACAATCTTGAGTGGTAAACTTGGTTAAACATTATTCCTGTGGAGGACTAAACTTGGTTAAACAATCTTGATATAATTTAAGTTCATGAGCTACTAAGCTATGAATATAAGCCCTTTATGTGATGTCGCTCAGACGTCCGACTATGGCATGTTTGTCTTTTACTTTCAATATAAGCCCTTTATGTGATGTCGCTCAGACGTCCGACTGTGGCATGTTTGTCTTTTACTTTCACTATAAGCCCTTTATGTGATGTCGCTCAGACGTCCGACTGTGGCATGT
>NC_057808.1:474735827-474736192 GCF_018294505.1 Triticum aestivum
TAATATGATTTAAATTCTTGAGCTACTGAGATATGAAATTTTGAAATAGAAGCCCTTTATGTGATGTCGCCCAGACGTCCGACTGTGGCATGTTTGTCTTTTACTTTCACTATAAGCCCTTTATGTGATGTCGCTCAGACGTCCGACTGTGGCATGTTTGTCTTTTACTTTCAATATAAGCCCTTTATGTGATGTCGCTCAGACGTCCGACTGTGGCATGTTTGTCTTTTACTTTCAATATAAGCCCTTTATGTGGTGTCGCCCTGACGCCCGACTGCGGCATTGTTATTCTTGTATTTTCCTCCCGAGGAGTATTTCAGACACTCGTTTGGCCCTCAATATTTACTTTGGGATTTCGGGAGGGC